>NW_025767205.1:652500-677687 GCF_003918875.1 Haliotis rubra | reverse complement strand
CAAGAAGGTTAACAGTCATATGACTCATACCACCGGGTACCCATTTTCTGCTGGGTGAACAGAGGCAATTCGTAACAAACTCTCTTGCCAAAGGTGAGACCACATGTAACAAAGTATCTTCTTTATTTCAGGACTCACAAGGCCACGGGCCTATAGTATATTCCATTATTAATACAATATAAAACTTCATGGAACATATACATACTTACATTTATCCATACCCTGTGTAGTTATTAATCAGTTTTCTTATTTATTTTTTCATTTATCCAATTGTATCACTTGTCTCTGGTGTGACCACATAGGTGCTTCGTTGTGGGGCAGGGCAGAAGTCCAAAGCCTCTCAGGAGTCAAGCTGCCAAACATGGTCACCCAGCCAAGGGCTCTCTGTGACCAACGTTGCTTTACTTCACCTAACTGAGACCTGCGCTCTATGCACACACCACACACACACCACACCGCCACGACTATCTGTGTCAACTAAGTTGTCGAGCCTGACACTCAATCCCGTTAGAATTCATCTTCAACAACTCCTGCTTGTCAGAAGATGCTCTTGTCAACAATCACCAGTTCGACAATAGAATAGGTTACATTTGGAACAATATTGCCAGTGTATAGGTGAAATACACCAATCAATGTAGTTCATGGGAGTAATTCCTCTGGAGAAATATAATATGAAGGAACACTTTCACTAATTAACACGGAGAAAGTTATATAATTATACAACCACCACCACCACTGCTACCGATACTTCTACAAGACGTGCCACCACTGCTGCTGCTGCTGGCTAGCACTGATGCTGCCACTATAAATGGTACTTCTCCTATCTCTATTACGTTAAGCATTGAATCTTCATCCGCGAAACCATTGAAGAAACAACCGGGATTGTGGGGCCAGACGTGATTGACGGATATTGTCGAAATGTTCAGAACAATTGTCTAGATGTCAGTTACTGGATAGTCTGGTCCAGATGATTATTTACAAACAAACACGATCCACTACAATTGCCGCTATTACTGTTACTTCTGATGATAATCATCCACCTGCTTCATATCACAGGGGTAGACTAGTGGTTGTAGCGTTCACTCGTCAAGCCGAAGACCTTAGTTCCATTCCTCACATTGTTACAGTGTGCGAGGCCCGCGTCATCAAATTGCTGGAATATTGGTAACAGCGGTGCAAAATCATATGCATTCACTACTCTTATCTCGTACCGAGTTTCATGATCTTAAGTACTACTACTAGCTGTACCACCACCACCACCACCACTGCTAGTACTACCACCACAACCACTACTATTACTACTATTACTGCTATTACTACTACTACTACTACTACTACTACTACTACTACTACTACTACTACTGCTACTACTACTACTACTATCTCATGCTGTGGAGATGGACATATACAGTTGGATATTTAAGCAATGAGCGTAGAGACACTTTAAGCATACTTCTCGAAATACTTTTGTTTACTGTGTGATATGATGTTTTCTGTGTGATATGATGTTTACTGTGTGATATGATGTTTAATGTGCAGTATTCACTTGACTTGATCGTAAGACACAAAACATGCAAACGCATGCGCGCGTGCGCACACACACAAACCGTCATTATCAAAGCTCGAATGAGCACCGTTTGCGTTATGCTTCCTCATAAAACAGACGAACATTTCTGAAAGAGCTCCATGATTTTTTCTGTCGATGCATGTTTCCTTTGTTTTTCAAGTTTACTCACACTGACATTACATTACATTTGACTCGCACCGCTTCTCCCTCACTCATACACCATGACTCACTACAGGCGACTACAAGGTGGAACATGAGTTGGTAAGTTCTCCACCAGGTGTCAGTGGTATCCCAGGCTGGTATTTAATGTTATCAATGTCACTTGGAGTTACAGGGGATACATAAAGTGTATTGTAATATAGAAGAACTGGCGCCTAACATTTTCCTCTGTGTATGCAGTTACTGGGAACAACGTAACAGTGGTCCTTATATACTTATGTAGTGTGTATTATTACAATTTACGACGCCGTTTATAAAATATTTGGCCTTCACTCTGTGGAGGTTCATAACTGAATGTCCATTCTTATACACTTAATGTCACTGTTGTGTACTTTTAAAGTATCTATGAAAGTATCTTTGCAGACAACCATACAGCAACCGAACAACAATATATAAATATTAAAATATTTCTTCATATCTGTTCCACATAATTTTCGTCCTTCTTCTCTTTCTAATGACTGGGGTAGGTCCTTCGATTCCCCACATCTGCGTGTCCCTCCGGTATTGCTGGTCCTTTCAAAGTGGCGTACAACCATACCGAACAACAATACAGAAGATGTGCTTTCTATACTGCAGCATGATGCCTCGTAGGAAGGACAGGGTTTGCTCTTACTTCAGAATAATGACAAGGTAGGAAAGAAGGTGTTACTGCAGCATGTTACAGGTAGGAAAGAAGGGTGCGCTTACTGCAACATGTTACAGGTAGGAAAGAAGGGTGTGCTTACTGCAGCATGATGCATGTAGGAAAGAAAGGTGTGCTTACCGCAGCATGATATAGGTAGGAAAGAAGGGTGTGCTTACTGCAGCATGATGCAGGTAGGAAAGAAGGGTGTGCTTACTGCAGCATGATACAGGTAGGAAAGAAGAAGGTGTGCTTACTGCAGCATGATGCAGGTAGGAAAAGAAGGGTGTGCTTACTGCAGCATGATACAGGTAGGAAAGAAGGCTGTGCTTACTGCAGCATGATACAGGTAGGAAAGAAGGGTGTGCTTACTGCAGCATGATACAGGTAGGAAAGAAGGGTGTGCTTACTGCAGCATGATACAGGTAGGAAAGAAGGGTGTGCTTACTGCAGCATGATGCAGGTAGGAAAGAAGGGTGTGCTTACTGCAGCATGATACAGGTAGGAAAGAAGGGTGTGCTTACTGCAGCATGATACAGGTAGGAAAGAAGGGTGTGCTTACTGCAGCATGATACAGGTAGGAAAGAAGGGTGTGCTTACTGCAGCATGATACAGGTAGGAAAGAAGGGTGTGCTTACTGCAGCATGATACAGGTAGGAAAGAAGGGTGTGCTTACTGCAGCATGATGCAGGTAGGAAAGAAGGGTGTGCTTACTGCAGCATGATACAGGTAGGAAAGAAGGGTGTGCTTACTGCAGCATGATACAGGTAGGAAAGAAGGGTGTGCTTACTGCAGCATGATACAGGTAGGAAAGAAGGGTGTGCTTACTGCAGCATGATACAGGTAGGAAAGAAGGGTGTGCTTACTGCAGCATGATGCAGGTAGGAAAGAAGGGTGTGCTTACTGCAGCATGATACAGGTAGGAAAGAAGGGTGTGCTTACTGCAGCATGATACAGGTAGGAAAGAAGGGTGCGCTTACTGCAGCATGATACAGGTAGGAAAGAAGGGTGTGCTTACTGCAGCATGATACAGGTAGGAAAGAAGGGTGTGCTTACTGCAGCATGATACAGGTAGGAAAGAAGGGTGTGCTTACTGCAGCATGATACAGGTAGGAAAGAAGGGTGTGCTTACTGCAGCATGATACAGGTAGGAAAGAAGGTGTGCTTACTGCAGCATGATACAGGTAGGAAAGAAGGGTGTGCTTACTGCAGCATGATACAGGTAGGAAAGAAGGGTGCGCTTACTGCAGCATGATACAGGTAGGAAAGAAGGGTGTGCTTACTGCAGCATGATACAGGTAGGAAAGAAGGGTGTGCTTACTGCAGCATGATACAGGTAGGAAAGAAGGGTGTGCTTACTGCAGCATGATACAGGTAGGAAAGAAGGGTGTGCTTACTGCAGCATGATACAGGTAGGAAAGAAGGGTGTGCTTACTGCAGCATGATACAGGTAGGAAAGAAGGGTGCGCTTACTGCAGCATGATGCAGGTAGGAAAGAAGGGTGTGCTTACTGCAGCATGATACAGGTAGGAAAGAAGGGTGTGCTTACTGCAGCATGATACAGGTAGGAAAGAAGGGTGTGCTTACTGCAGCATGATGCAGGTAGGAAAGAAGGGTGTGCTTTACTGCAGCATGATACAGGTAGGAAAGAAGGGTGTGCTTACTGCAGCATGATACAGGTAGGATAGTAGGCTGTGCTTACTGCAACGTGATACAGGTAGGAAAGACGGGTGTGCTTACTGTAGCATGAAATAGATAGGACAGAAGGGGGTGCTTACTGCAGCATGATGCAGGTAGGAAAGAAGGGTGTGCTTACTGCAGCAAGATGCAGGTAGGAAAGAAGGGTGTGCTAACTGCAGCATGATACAGGTAGGAAAGAAGGGTGTGCTTACTGCAGCAAGATACAGGTAGGAAAGAAGGATGTGCTTACTGCAGCATGATGCAGGTAGGAAAGAAGGGTGTGCTTACTGCAGCATGATACAGGTAGGAAAGAAGGGTGTGCTTACTGCAGCATGATACAGGTAGGAAGGAAGGGTGTGCTTACTGCAGCATGATGCAGGTATTGAAGAAGGGTGAGCTTACTGCAGCATGATACAGGTAGGGAAGAAGGGTGCGCCTACTGCAGCATGATGCATGTAGGAAAGAAGGGTGTGCCTATTACAGCTTTAAGTGTGCAATAAGTGTGCTTATTACAGCATATATGTGTAGGAAAGAAGGGTGTGCTTACTGCAGGATCATATAGGTAGGGAAGAAGGGTTTGCTTACTGCAGCATGATGCAGGTAGGAAAGAAGGGTTGGGTAACTGCATCATGATACAGGTAGGAAACAAGGATGTGCTTACTGCAGCATGATACAGGTAGGAAAGAAGGGTGCGCTTACTGCAACATGTTACAGGTAAGAAAGAAGGGTGTGCTTACTGCAGCATGATGCAGGTAGAGAAGATGGGTGTGCTTACTGCAGCATGATACAGGTAGAAATCAAGGGTGTGCTTACTGCAGCATGATACAGGTAGGAAAGAAGGATGTGCTTACTGCAGCATGATGGAGGTAGGGAAGATGGGTGTACTTACTGCAGCATGATGCAGGTAGGAATAAAGACTGTGCTTACTGCAGCATGATACATGTAGGGAAGGAGGGTGTGCTTACTGCAGCATGATGCTGGTAGGAATGAAGGGTGTGCTTTCTGCAGCATGATACAGGTAGGAAAGAAAGGTGTGCTTACTGCAGCATGATGCAGGTAGGAAAGAAGGATGTGCTTACTGCAGCAAGATACAGGTAGGAAAGAAAGGTGTGCTTACTGCAGCATGATGCATGTAGGAAAGAAAGGTGTGCTTATTACAGCATTATATAGGTAGGAAAGAAGGACGTGCTTACTGTAGCGTTATATAGGTAGGAAAGAAGGGTTTGCTTACTGCAGCATGATGCAGGTAGGAAAGAAGGATGTGCTTACTGCAGCATGGTACAGGTTGGAAAGAAGGGTGTGCTTACTGCAGCATGATACAGGTAGGATAGTAGGGTGTGCTTACTGCAACGTGATACAAGTAGGAAAGAAAGGTGTGCTTACAGGAGCATGAAATAGATAGGACAGAAGGGGGTGCTTACTGCAGCATGATGCAGGTAGGAAAGAAGGGTGTGCTTACTGCAGCAAGGTGCAGGTAGGGAAGAAGGGTGTGCTTCCTGCAGCATGATGCAGGTAGGAAAGAAGGGTGTGCTAACCGCAGCAAGGTACAGGTAGGAAAGAAGGTTGTGGTTACTGCAGTATGATGCAGGTAGGAATGAAGGGTGTGCTTACTGCAGCATGATACAGGTAGGAAAGAAAATGTGCTTACTGCAACATGATGCAGGTAAGAAAGAAGGATGTGCTTATTTCAGCATGGTACAGGTAGGAAAGAAAGGTGTGCTTATTGCAGCATGATACAGGTAGGAAAGAAGGATGTGCTTACTGCAGCATGGTACAGGTTGGAAAGAAGGGTGCGCTTACTGCAGCATGATGCAGGTAGGAAAGAAGGTTGGGGATACAGCATCATGATACAGATAGGAAACGAGGATTTGCTTACTGCAGCATGATACAGGTAGGAAAGAAGGATGTCCTTACTGCAGCATGATACAGGTAGGGAAGAAGGTTGTGCTTACTGCAACATGTTACAGGCAGGAAAGAAGTTTGCGCTTACTGCAGTATATAATGCAGGTAGGAAAGAAGGATGTGCTTATTGTAGCATTATATGTGTAGGAAAAAAGGGTGTGCTTACTGCAACATCATATAGGTAGGGAAGAAGGGTTTGCTTACTGCAGCATGATGCAGGTAGGAAAGAAGGATGTGCTTACTGCAGCATGATACAGGGAGGAAATAAGGGTCTGCTTACTGCAGCATGATGTAGGTAGGAATGAAGGGTGCACTTACTGCAGCATGATGCTGGTAGGAAAGAAGGGTGTGCTTACTGCAGGAAGATTCAGGTAGGAAAGAAGGGTGTGCTTACTGCAGCATGATGCAGGTAGGTATGAAAGGTGTGCTTACCGCAGCATGATACAGGTAGGAAAGAAAGGTGTGCTTACTGCAGCATGATGCAGGTAGGGAAGAAGGGTGCACCTACTGCAGCATGATGCATGTAGGAAAGAAGGGTGTGCCTACTGCAGCATGATGCATGTAGGAAAGAAAGGTGTGCTGGATGCAACATGATGCAGGTAGGAAAGAAAGGCGTGGTGCATGACAGAAAGACTTATGGGATAAATACAGTATCATCCATGGTGTGAGCAAGTGTGAAATGAAAGGAAGGATGCGCAGGTAGATAAGAAGTGGACGCTTACTGCAGCATGAAACATGTAGGGAAGAAGGGTGTGCTTACTGCAGCATGATGCAGGTAGGGAAGAAGGGTGTGCTTACTGCAGAATGATACAGGTAGGAAGGAAGGGTGTGCTTACTGCAGCATGATGCATGTATTGAAGAAGGGTGAGCTTACTGCAGCATGATACATTTAGGGAAGAAGGGTGCGCCTACTGCAGCATGATGCATGTAAGAAAGAAGGGTGTACCTGTTACAGCATTAAGTGTGCAGTAAGCGTGCTTATTACAGCATTTTATGTGTAGGAAAGAAGGGTGTGCTTACTGCAGGATCATATAGGTAGGGAAGGAGGGTTTGCTTACTGCAGCATGATGCAGGTAGGAAAGAAGGATGTGCTTACTGCAGCATGATACAGGTAGGAAAGAAGGGTGTGCTTACTGCAGCATGTGAAGGTAGGAAGGAAGGGTGTGCTTACTGCAGCATGATGCATGTATTGAAGAAGGGTGAGCTTACTGCAGCATGATACAGGTAGGGAAGAAGGGTGCGCCTACTGCAGCATGATGCATGTAGGAAAGAAGGGTGTGCCTATTACAGCTTTAAGTGTGCAATAAGTGTGCTTATTACAGCATTTTATGTGTAGGAAAGAAGGGTGTGCTTCCTGCAGGATCATATAGGTAGGGAAGAAGGGTTTGCTTACTGCAGCATGATGCAGGTAGGAAAGAAGGGTTGGGTAACTGCATCATGATACAGGTAGGAAACAAGGATGTGCTTACTGCAGCATGATACAGGTAGGAAAGAAGGGTGCGCTTACTGCAACATGTTACAGGTAGGAAAGAAGGGTGTGCTTACTGCAGCATGATGCAGGTAGAGAAGATGGGTGTGCTTACTGCAGCATGGTGCGGGTGAAATCAGGGTGTTAACTGCTGCGGCATGATACAGGTAGGAAAAGAAGGATGTTACTGCAGCATGATGGAGGTAGGGGAAGATGGGTGTACTTACTGCAGCATGATGCAGGTAGGAAATGAACCGTGCTTACTGCAGCGCATGATACATGTAGGGAAGGAGGGTGTGCTTACTGCAACATGATGCTGTGTAGGAATGAAGGGTGTGTGCTTTCTGCAGCATGATACAGGTAGGAAAGAAAGGTGTGCTTACTGCAGCATGATGCAGGTAGGAAAGAAGGATAATGCTTACTGCAGCAAGATACAGGTGGGAAAGAAAGGTGTTAACCTGCAGCATGATGCATGTAGGAAAGAAAGGTGTGCTTATACGGCGTTATATAGGTATGAAAAAGAAGGACATGCCTACTGTAGCAGCGTTATATAGGTAGAGGAAAAGAAGGGTTTTGCTTACTGCAGCATGATGCAGGTAGGAAAGAAAGGATATTAAGCACTGCAGCATCGTACAGGTAGGAAAGAAGGGTGTGCTTACTGCAGCATGATACAGGTAGGATAGTAGGGTGTGCTTACTGCAACGTGATACAAGTAGGAAAGAAAGGTGTGCTTACAGGAGCATGAAATAGATAGGACAGAAGGGGGTGCTTACTGCAGCATGATGCAGGTAGGAAAGAAGGGTGTGCTTACTGCAGCAAGGTGCAGGTAGGGAAGAAGGGTGTGCTTCCTGCAGCATGATGCAGGTAGGAAAGAAGGGTGTGCTAACCGCAGCAAGGTACAGGTAGGAAAGAAGGTTGTGGTTACTGCAGTATGATGCAGGTAGGAATGAAGGGTGTGCTTACTGCAGCATGATACAGGTAGGAACGAAAATGTGCTTACTGCAACATGCTGCAGGTAGGAAAGAAGGATGTGCTTATTTCAGCATGGTACAGGTAGGAAAGAAAGGTGTGCTTATTGCAGCATGATACAGGTAGGAAAGAAGGATGTGCTTACTGCAGCATGGTACAGGTTGGAAAGAAGGGTGCGCTTACTGCAGCATGATGCAGGTAGGAAAGAAGGTTGGGGATACAGCATCATGATACAGATAGGAAACGAGGATTTGCTTACTGCAGCATGATACAGGTAGGAAAGAAGGATGTCCTTACTGCAGCATGATACAGGTAGGGAAGAAGGGTGTGCTTACTGCAACATGTTACAGGCAGGAAAGAAGTTTGCGCTTACTGCAGTATATAATGCAGGTAGGAAAGAAGGATGTGCTTATTGTAGCATTATATGTGTAGGAAAAAAGGGTGTGCTTACTGCAACATCATATAGGTAGGGAAGAAGGGTTTGCTTACTGCAGCATGATACAGGGAGGAAATAAGGGTCTGCTTACTGCAGCATGATGTAGGTAGGAATGAAGGGTGCACTTACTGCAGCATGATGCTGGTAGGAAAGAAGGGTGCGCCTACTGCAGCATGATGCATGTAGGAAAGAAGGGTGTGCCTATTACAGCTTTAAGTGTGCAATAAGTGTGCTTATTACAGCATTTTATGTGTAGGAAAGAAGGGTGTGCTTACTGCAGGATCATATAGGTAGGGAAGAAGGGTTTGCTTACTGCAGCATGATGCAGGTAGGAAAGAAGGGTTGGGTTACTGCATCATGATACAGGTAGGAAACAAGGATGTGCTTACTGCAGCATGATACAGGTAGGAAAGAAGGGTGCGCTTACTGCAACATGTTACAGGTAAGAAAGAAGGGTGTGCTTACTGCAGCATGATGCAGGTAGAGAAGATGGGTGTGCTTACTGCAGCATGATACAGGTAGAAATCAAGGGTGTGCTTACTGCAGCATGATACAGGTAGGAAAGAAGGATGTGCTTACTGCAGCATGATGGAGGTAGGGAAGATGGGTGTACTTACTGCAGCATGATGCAGGTAGGAATGAAGACCGTGCTTACTGCAGCATGATACATGTAGGGAAGGAGGGTGTGCTTACTGCAGCATGATGCTGGTAGGAATGAAGGGTGTGCTTTCTGCAGCATGATACAGGTAGGAAAGAAAGGTGTGCTTACTGCAGCATAATGCAGGTAGGAAAGAAGGATGTGCTTACTGCAGCAAGATACAGGTAGGAAAGAAAGGTGTGCTTACTGCGGCGATGCATGTAGGAAAGAAAGGTGTGCTTATTACAGCATTATATAGGTAGGAAAGAAGGACGATGCCTACTGTAGCGTTATATAGGTAGGAAAGAAGGGTTTGCTTACTGCAGCATGATGCAGGTAGGAAAGAAGGATGTGCTTACTGCAGCATCGTACAGGTAGGAAAGAAGGGTGTGCTTACTGCAGCATGATACAGGTAGGATAGTAGGGTGTGCTTACTGCAACGTGATACAAGTAGGAAAGAAAGGTGTGCTTACAGGAGCATGAAATAGATAGGACAGAAGGGGGTGCTTACTGCAGCATGATGCAGGTAGGAAAGAAGGGTGTGCTTACTGCAGCAAGGTGCAGGTAGGGAAGAAGGGTGTGCTTCCTGCAGCATGATGCAGGTAGGAAAGAAGGGTGTGCTAACCGCAGCAAGGTACAGGTAGGAAAGAAGGTTGTGGTTACTGCAGTATGATGCAGGTAGGAATGAAGGGTGTGCCTACTGCAGCATGATACAGGTAGGAATGAAAATGTGCTTACTGCAACATGATGCAGGTAAGAAAGAAGGATGTGCTTATTTCAGCATGGTACAGGTAGGAAAGAAAGGTGTGCTTATTGCAGCATGATACAGGTAGGAAAGAAGGATGTGCTTACTGCAGCATGGTACAGGTTGGAAAGAAGGGTGCGCTTACTGCAGCATGATGCAGGTAGCAAAGAAGGTTGGGGATACAGCATCATGATACAGATAGGAAACGAGGATTTGCTTACTGCAGCATGATACAGGTAGGAAAGAAGGATGTCCTTACTGCAGCATGATACAGGTAGGGAAGAAGGGTGTGCTTACTGCAACATGTTACAGGCAGGAAAGAAGTTTGCGCTTACTGCAGTATATAATGCAGGTAGGAAAGAAGGATGTGCTTATTGTAGCATTATATGTGTAGGAAAAAAGGGTGTGCTTACTGCAACATCATATAGGTAGGGAAGAAGGGTTTGCTTACTGCAGCATGATGCAGGTAGGAAAGAAGGATGTGCTTACTGCAGCATGATACAGGGAGGAAATAAGGGTCTGCTTACTGCAGCATGATGTAGGTAGGAATGAAGGGTGCACTTACTGCAGCATGATGCTGGTAGGAAAGAAGGGTGTGCTTACTGCAGGAAGATTCAGGTAGGAAAGAAGGGTGTGCTTACTGCAGCATGATGCAGGTAGGTATGAAAGGTGTGCTTACCGCAGCATGATACAGGTAGGAAAGAAAGGTGTGCTTACTGCAGCATGATGCAGGTAGGGAAGAAGGGTGCACCTACTGCAGCATGATGCATGTAGGAAAGAAGGATGTGCCTACTGCAGCATGATGCATGTAGGAAAGAAAGGTGTCCTGGATGCAACATGATGCAGGTAGGAAAGAAAGGCGTGGTGCATGACAGAAAGACTTATGACATAAATACAGTATCATCCATGGTGTGAGCAAGTGTGAAATGAAAGGAAGGATGCGCAGGTAGATAAGAAGTGGACGCTTACTGCAGCATGAAACATGTAGGGAAGAAGGATGTGCTTACTGCAGCATGATGCAGGTAGGAAAGAAGGGTGTGCTTACTGCAGAATGATACAGGTAGGAAGGAAGGGTGTGCTTACTGCAGCATGATGCATGTATTGAAGAAGGGTGAGCTTACTGCAGCATGATACAGGTAGGGAAGAAGGGTGCGCCTACTGCAGCATGATGCATGTAGGAAAGAAGGGTGGGGTTACTGCATCATGATACAGGTAGGAAAGAAGGGTGTGCTTACTGCAGGATCATATAGGTAGGGAAGGAGGGTTTGCTTACTGCAGCATGATGCAGGTAGGAAAGAAGGGTGTGCTTACTGCAGCATGATATAGGTAGGAATGATGGGTGCGCTTACTACAGCATGATGCAGGTAGGAAAGAAGGGTGTGCCTACTGCAGCATGATGCAGGTAGGAAAGAAGGGTGTGCTTATTACAGCATTATATCTGTAGGAAAGAAGGGTGTGCTTACTGCAGGATCATATAGGTAGGGAAGGAGGGTTTGCTTACTGCAGCATGATGCAGGTAGGAAAGAAGGATGTGCTTACTGCAGCATTATGCAGGAAGGAAAGAAGGTTGTGCTTACTGCAGCATGATATAGGTAGGAATGATGGGTGCGCTTACTACAGCATGATGCAGGTAGGAAAGAAGGGTGTGCTTACCGCAGCATGATGCAGGTAGGAATGAAGGGTGTGCTTACTGCAGCATGATACAGGTAGGAAAGAAAGGTGTGCTTACTGCAGCATGACACAGGTATGATAGTTGGGTTTGCTTACTGGAGCGTGATACAAGTAGGAAGGAAGGGTGTGCCTTCTGCAGGATGATATAAATAGGAGAGGAGGGTGTGCTGGATGCAGCATGATGCAGGTAGATGAGATGTGTGTGCTTACTGCAGCATGATGCAGGTAGGAATGAAGGGCGTGCTTACTGCAGCATGATGCAGGTAGGGAAGAAGGGTGCGCTTACTGCAGCATGATGCAGGTAGGAAAGAAGGATGTGCTTCCTGCATCATCATGCATGTAGGAAAGAAGGGTGTGCTGGATGCAGCATGATGCAGGTAGGAAAGAAGGGTGTGCTGGATGCAGCAAGGTACAGGTAGGAAAGAAGGGTGCGCTTACTGCAGCATGATACAGGTAGTAAAGAAGTGGACGCTTACTGCAGCATGAAACAGGTAGGGAAGAAGGGTGTGCTTACTGCAACATGATGCAGGTAGGGAGGAAGGGTGTGCTTACTGCAGCATGATACAGGTAGGAAGGAAGGGTGTGCTTACTGCAGCATGATGCATGTATTGAAGAAGGGTGAGCTTACTGCAGCATGATACAGGTAGGGAAGAAGGGTGCGCCTACTGCAGCATGATGCATGTAGGAAAGAAAGGTGTCCTGGATGCAGTATGATGCAGGTAGGAAAGAAAGGTGTGCTGGATGCAGCGTGGTGCATGACAGAAAGACTTATGGGATAAATACAGTATCATCCATGGTGTGAGCAAGTGTGGAATGAAAGGAAGGATGCCCTGGAAACACTTGCAAGCTGATTAATTAAAGAAAAGGTTATTAGTGTGTATACATATTTATTGTCATTGAATTCAACGAAAGCCTGACCTAACACACCGGGAAGGTTATTGTGTCCTATTTGATCTGAGTTTCGCACGGTCGAAGCCCTTGTCCCCGGGGCACACTGTCTTCACCTGGCAGCAGAGGGGATAGACATCGGTCGCATGGGGGGTGTCGGTGTAGCAGTTCGTGGGAGTATTCACAAAGCCGCAGCTGTGACGACAAATGGCAACAGACAACGTTAAATGTACTCACCGGTGTTCTGCAAGTTGACGCTATCCAAAACGCACGATAATTAAATGAAGAATGAAATTATCTACTTGAATAAACATCTCTGAATATTTCTATTCATGACGACTATGTTAACATCGATTGAGGTCGGGACGACTCCTTTATTCCAATCAGGTTGTGATTCATGGCCCAAGGTCTCCATATACGGTAGGTATTGTTAACAAAGGGCTAACAAGCATTTTCCTCCTTTCGTAGGCCTGATCACACAAATGCCGTTGTTTAAAAGAGACTTACCCGTAACAGGCGTACCCTTCCTCATGGCAATCGCACCTGCAACATGGGGTATAATGGATTTTTATGCCATCATCATTAAAATAACAACATATCGCTATTTGGTAAATGGTTTGAATGTGTATCTGACAATTTGACAGCTCTAGCTGCTCAATTATTCGGGAACCATATTTAATTAACCCCCATATAGCCATTTTTATTCATTTCATAATTATGTTTGTTTGTATGCTTTTACCATTCGTGCGCACCATACATTGATTTTAGATATCTGCCATGTTACGATCACATACGAGCATGACGTGCAATACTTGTAGCTGTCATTAAACAAATATCAAGTTTGAGCAGACTGTCCCTACAGCTCGATAACTTACAAAATCAATTTGATTGTGTTGTTGATAAGAAAGTAGGGGGTCTCCCCAACTGACAACTACTCAAACGTGTCAGGTTATTGATATGTGGAATGCTGGCATGCTATTAAGGGCTATTGCAAGAGATGCTGCTTGTCATCCAGAGACTATCAGCCGATTAGCCAGAAAAGTGACAGCATGCTAATGACGGTAAGGACCGTCAGTGTTCAGGTCGACCATGAGTGGCAACTTCTAGAGAAGATACAGCCCTTCTCCGAATCACAAGCCTTGAACCGTTCGTGTCAACTTGCGTGTTCAAAGCGGAATGGCTTCCACATCGTCGTTTGTCCATAAGAACGCCTACAATCGGTCGGTAGAGAGTCGCGGAATCCACCTGACGTCCGTTGAGCACAAAGCAGCAGGAGTATTTGGTGTCAGGCTCATCACTGGAATTTGACGTCATCGGGAAGGGTGCACTAGTCGTGTCTGGTGCCACAGAAACCATGCATATGGAGCGTGAACCGTTTGGTGGGGGTTCGTTGCGTTGGTTCGCAGGCCTTAAAATTTGACCTTTTGGCAAAATCTGAATGAACAACGGTACATTGAAATCCCAGACTGTGTTGTTGTTCAACATGTCGATGACCATCCTCTGAACACAAGGCAGTCTCCATGGGCGACAATGCCAGCATACGTGTCGGTTGTGATTTATTACGTCAAGAGACTGTAACAACTTTACCTTGACCCGCTAGGAATACATATTTCAATCTCAGAGAGTACATTTAGGACATTGTAGGACGCCGAATACGCCAGGGAGATAATTCAGTACATGTGTTGGATCCAGCCCTCCATCAAGAATAGAAAGCAATACCTGGACGTCAGATGCGTCAATGAGGATAATTAGGGATGTTTTTTTGTAGTTTTCGTAGAGGAGGTTACACCAGATACTGACATTGTACTAGATTATAGATACACATGTGATTTCTTGAGGATATATACCATGTGTATATCATGTACGTATGTTACGGCATGCGGTGTGTGGATGTTGCGAGAGGCGGCTGTCGACGCAATAAAGTTCCATCTCTTGTTAGGACAGAGTTAATAAGGCGCCACTGTATGTGGGATGTGTTAATCAGAGTATGTACCTAGAACAGGCCCCCTCATGCCAGGTGTCGCCAGGCTGATGGTTGTTGGGACAGTCCCCTACAACACATAATACAATATACGTTATTGGAATGTTTGTTGTTTACCACCGCACCAGTTCTGTGGCAACGGTCTGTAAATAGTCGATTTTGGATCAGACAATCCAGCGATGAACAACATGAGCATCGATCTATGCAACTGGGATACGATGACATGTTATTGGAAAAGTATGGAGAAGTTATCCCGTGAGTGTGATTTGGGGTGGTAACATCCTAAATTAGGAATAACACTGTATTTACCAAGTGTCGACAAGGCAAATACATGGTGATTACTCTCACTACAGGCTAGAATTATATTATGCATACGAATCCGTCATACCACCTGAAAAATGTGTTCATCGATTAAGACTGTAAATTCAATTAGAGCTCCAACTAAATTGAGATGCCGTTTAAAATACATATTAAGTATAGGATGTCTAGTGACCATGACTTTGATGACAGACTGCAATTCCTGTAAAGAAGACTTAGATGACGAATACTCGGTAGTATTCGTATGTCCAGCATATACTAACCTAAGGTCTATCTATCAATCACAGGCTCATGCAAGAGACACTCAATAAGAACCTACAATATTTATCATGCTGGCCAAAACGTTGTCTTGTGATATACAATCCCAACAAAACAAAAGCTATACTTTTCAGTCTTAAGAATAATAATACAATTCTAAATTTAGAATTTGAAACTCAGTGTGTACGTTTGGAAAGATCTCATAAACATCTTGGAGTAACATTTTCTTCTGATTGTAAATGGAACACACATATTGATAACATTGTAAAATCAACGTCCTTGATGGTTTAATCAATGAGAAAAATAAAGTTTATGTTAAACAGAGACACTCTTAATAAGATTTATATTGTATTCATAAGACCACATCTTAAATATGTTTGTGAATTGTGGGATGGTTGGTCGGTAGATTTAACCGATAAAATTGAAAAAGTTCAGTTTGAGGCCATCAGGATAGTTACTGGTTTACCAAAATATGCTACTAGAGATAATCTGATATATGAAACAGGTTGGCAAATGTTAAAAGAAAGAAGAAGATGTCGTAAACTGCCTTTATTCTAAATAATCTACAACACAAATTCTCCATCCTACCTTTGTGATCTTATGCCTCAAACTGGTGAATCTAGGACAAATTATAATCTTAGAAACATTCGTGATCTTTCCCTGTACTATTCCCGCACAAATCTCTACAGTCAATCATTTTTCCCATCATCTGCACAACTTTGGAATAATCTCCCTTTATATGTTTGAGAATCAGTTTCCCTTAAAAGTTTTAAATCGCACATAAGCTCGCGTAAGTCAAACCCACCAGGATATTACTCATTTGATAACAGAAAACTCAATGTAATTCATACCCAGCTAAGATATTCAAATAGTAGATTTAATGGTGATCTATAAAGGATCGATCTCAAAGAGAACCCAGAATGGAATTGTAAATTTACCTGTGAAAATTCTCAACATTATTTTATGGAATGTTCTTTGTATTCTGTTATCAGACAGGAAATGTTTCAAAATATTAGCAGAATTTGTAACATTAAAGCACCAACAAACCTAGACGTACTATTAAATGGCAGTGCATATCTTCCGTATAGTGACAATATTCACATTTTTAAAGAAGTTCAAACATATATATCAAATTCCAAAAGATTCAGTGATTGGATATAATGTGTATGATCTAAATAATTCATGTTTTCATTGTATTGTATATATCATTTTGTATATATCTTTCTATCACTGTACATATAGTTTGTTTCACTTTTGCATGTAAGCACTGTAAATAGGAGAGGGTTTCACTAAGTTGGCATAACTTGTACCCAATCCATTCTCTTGAATAAATATGTTTAAATCAAATCAACCTAAGGTCAAGATATTTGCCCTTGTATTATGAATGTCCTGCCATGCACAACGACAGCTGTATGTCCTAGCTACCTCTTTATCAAGGATAAATGTTTAAAGAAATTATAATGAAATTCTGACATTTTCCTATATTTTTCTCATCCCTTACAAACATTAGACTCCACCTGAACATTGCACGTTTTCCTGGTACGTGCGTAATAATGTGTATTACGTCAAGAGGACGGGGATTTGTAAGTCGGACAGTGACAACCCTTCAACTCTAACCTGTTTCCTAGACAGTAATGTGCCTAGTCAACACGTTTTGTTTCTTTTTTCCGTTAGCGGCAATCCATCTGTTTGCCCGCTAGAGTAACCACCCTTTATCAAAGGGAAGCTACTCTAACCCCACGAGAAGTCACATTTGTTAGAGTCTGTCTGTCCAAATATATAACGTTGTGACATGCAGAGTCAGGTGTACAGACACACAAACATTCTGAAACAAGGTCACAGGTTGCTCTATGTCGCCCAAGTTCAACTGTTATACATTAGGGAAATGGGCACATGTCTACAAGTACAGACCTATGAAAACTGATCCACAACTGTCCTCGCCAAATATATATCTCCAACGTTACCACACATTTTCTGATTTTACCTCAACTTCGCATCCGTTAGACACTGATTTTCAGAGTCGCACTGTATATTTCTAACAATGACAACTACTATCACTGTAGCTGCTGCAGGTTAAACACTGACTCGATCGCCGACTGACAAGATGGACGCCATGTTTGTTTGTAAACACTGACAGTAGTACCTACTTGAACTTTCAAATACCTTTTTTCATCCGTTGGCTTTTTCTACCAGTGTGCCTTTTCGCTGTCTGATAAATTACTTTACATGAATCATTTGTGTCAACTTTCACAAATCATGTAAAATGACACTGTGTTCCCTGGTATCATTAGCACGTACTACACCATTCATATATGCCAGGCTTTTACCATCACCAACACCAACACCAACACCACCTACACCACCTACACCACCTACACCACCTACACCACCTACACTGTCACAAGAGCATCCTGGCCCTCACCCCATATAAGCCTCACCTTTCCCGTCCCCTCCCCTCCACCACTAGACATTGTCACAAATACGTCCTTACCCTCCTTCATAGAGGCCCAGCCGCTGGCCCTCCCAATGCAAGAAATGGCTGACAGGAGACACACGAGCGTCCAGCCTACCGCTGCCATCACAAATTGACATACACCTACACAAAGACCTGAGATTGTCACGCCACAGTATGTTATTCCTTAATACACCTCATTCTTACCGGCAGATAAGATAATATAAATATAGTATGAAGGTCAAGAATTTTGTCGTTAAATACTCGTTCAAGTTACTTCCAAGACCACATGTTTGTTCACACGTGCATGTTAACATCGACTCATTCTCTCTCGGGAGTAGTAATCTTTAACGATCTGACTGCTTGCTTTCTCGTCATCATCAATATCCTTTTGTTTCCTTTAATCCCCCCAAACACTTTCACGTCAAAGCCAGGTGTCTTCTTGATATACTATGGTATTTTACGACAGGGTTCGACGATGAAATGTTACCGGAACTTTTCAAGGTTTAACCCATGTCGGTACAGTTTGTCTTTATATAATGTCCCACTTCCCATGTATGAGTGCGATGTCTCCGAGATTAAAAAAAAAACCGGTGTACAGTTTTTGATTGATGTTGAAGCTGGGATGCCACTTACAAAAGTAGACGGATGTTGATAAGGGATTTTACGACCGTTTCGAGTACTACTACTACCACCTGCTGCCGTGGCTCTTGTCCTTTGTGTGTTTGTTGTTTTACTCCGCTTATAAACGCAATATTCCAGCCATGTCGGGGCGGTCTGTACATAACTGAGTCTCGACCAGACAATCCAGTGATCAACAATATGAGCATCGATCTACACAGTTGGGATACACTATAGTAATTGGCAACTTATAACGCGCTGAACTCCCCGCCAATTAAAGGTTAATAGTCATATGACTTATACCACCAGGTACCCAATTTCTGCTGGGTGAACAGAGGCAATTCGTAACAAACTCTCTACCCAAAGGTGAGACCGCATGTAACAAAGGACCTTCTTTATTTCAGTACTACAAGGCCACGGGCCTATAGTACAGTCCATTATTAATACAATATAAAACTTCATCGAACATATACATACTTACATTTATCCATACCCTGTGTAGTTATCAATTTAACATTTATCCAATTGTATCACTTGACCACATAGGTGCTCCGTTGTGGGGCAGGGCAGAAGTCTAAAACCTGTCAGGAGTCATGCTGACAAACATGGTCACCCAGTCAAGGGCTCTCTGTGACCAACGTTGCTTTACTTCACCTAAATGAGACCGGCGCTCTATGAACACCACCACACACCAACACGACTAGTGTCAACTAAGTTGTCGAGCCTGACACTCAATCCCGTTAGAATTCATCTTCAACAACTCCTGCTTGTCAGAAGATGCTCTTGTCAACAATCATCAGTTCTACAATAGAATAGGTTACATTCGAAACAATACTGGCAGTGTAAAGGTGAAATACACCAATCAATGCAGTTCATGGGAGTAATTCCTCTGGAGAAATATAATATGAAGGAACACTTTCACTAATTAACACGGAGAAAGTTATATAATTATACAACCACCAACACCACTGCTACCGATACTTCTAAAAGACGTGCCACCACCACTACCACCACTGCTGCTGAGGCTAGCACTGATGCTGCCACTATAAATGGTACTTCTCCAATCACTATTAGGTTAAGTATTGAATCTTCAGCCGCGAAACCATTGAGGCAACAACCGGGATTGTGGGGTCAGACGTGATTGACGGATATTATCGAAATGTTCAGAACAATTGTCTTGATGTCAGTTACTGGATAGTCTGGTCCAGATGATTATTTACAAACAAACACGATCCACTACAATTGCCGCTATTACTGTTACTTCTGATGATCATCATCCACCTGCTTCACATCACAGGGGTAGACTAGTGGTTGTAGCGTTCACTCGTCAAGCCGAAGACCTTAGCTCCATTCCCCACATTGTTACAGTGTCCGAGGCCCGCGTCATCAAATTGCTGGAATATTGGTAACAGCGGCGCAAAACGATATTCATTCACTGCTATTCTCTCGTACTAAGTTTAATGATCTAAAGTACTACTACTAGCACTACTACCACAACCACCACTGCTAGTACTACTACTACTACTACTACTGCTACTGCTACTACTACTACTACTACTACTACTACTACTATCTCATGCTGTGGAGATGGACATATACAGTTAGATATTTAAACAATGAGGGTAGAGACAAGTTCAGCATCCTTTTATCGAAATACTTTTGTTTACTGTGTGATATGATGTTTACTGTGTGATATGATGTTTGCTGTGTGATATGATGTTTAATGTGCAGTATACACGTGACTTGATCGTAAGACACAAGAAATGCAAACGCATGCGCGCGTGCGCTCACACACAACCGTCATTATCAAAGCTCGAATGAGCACCGTTTGCGTTATGCTTCCTCATAAAACAGACGAACATTTCTGAAAGAGCTCCATGATTTCTTTTTCTGTCGATGCATGTTTCTTTTGTTTTTCAAGTTCACTCACAATGACATACAGACGACACATTACATTTGACTCGCACCGCGTCTCCCTCACTCATACACCATGACTCACTACAGGCGACTACAAGGTGGAACTTGAGTTGGTAAGTTCTCCACCAGGTGTCAGTGGTATCGCAGGCTGGTATTTAATGTTATCAATGTCACTTGGAGTTACAGGGGATACATAAAGTGTATTGTAATATAGAAGAACTGGCGCCTAACAATTTCCTCTGTGTATGCAGTTACTGGGAACAACGCAACAGTGGTCCTTATATACTTATGTAGTGTGTATTGTTACAATTTACGACGCCGTTTATAAAATATTTGGCCTTCACTCTGTTGAGGTTCATAACTGAATGTACATTCTTATACACTTAATGTCACTGTTGTGTACTTTGAAGTATGTATGGACTGTGTCGTTCGTGTTACTTCGGGTTTGCAGTGACAACCATACAGCAACCCAACAACAATACATTGTATATAAATATTAAAATATTTCTTCATATCTGTTCCACATAATTATCGTCCTTCTTCTCTTTCTTCTGACAGGGGGGTAGCCCATTGGATAAGATTGTCACACCGAGGGTCCTGGTTCGATTCCCCACCTGGTGTCCTCCACCGTGGTATTGCTGGTCCTTTCCTAAAAGTGGCCTATAAACCATACGCATTTTGTAACGTGTATATATACTGCTAGCCTCGTCTGTTTCTATTCTCCACAATACCCAAAGCGTCCTGTCTCTCCGTGTGTGTGGTTGTGTCGTTCCGCCATCGCGCCTGGTGTGTGTCGTGACCATCACGTCTTCGGCCATCCCTGTACACACACTGCAGCTACTTAACGGTCTGTTCTAGAAAACAAACGTTCGGAAATAGCCGGGATGCTTGAAACAATGTCCATCCAGCTTCCGTGTTGCATTAGGACACAGCCAGGTGTGTGAAGCAGGTCGTCGTGTACGTATTGATGCAGGAGCTGACGGAGGCGGAGGCTGATGGTGTTGTGGACGCGCTGTATCTGCTCTCTACCGTATCATGGCTGTATGCCTGGAGTTGGTTGTATTGACAATCCCGAGGAGATTGTCAGGTCTAATAACCGAACATATAAAAAAAGTGGGCTGGCGTTAAGAATATGAGAGAATGATTTTTGTCAATACATTTAATGACGTTGTGAGTGTACATACAATCTTAATGTGTGAGTGAGTGAGATCCTGAACTCTTCCTTAAATACATTCCGTTGTGAGTGCACATTCTCGAAGTGTTAGTGAGAGCATGAATAATTCCGTAAATACATCACATAACGTTGTCAGTGTACACCCAGCGTTAGTGACACAATGACGACTTCCTGAAATAAATTACATAACGTGGTGATTGCACATTCTCGATCTCATCGAGAGCATGAATAATTCCATAATACATTACGCAATGTTGTGTGTACATCGTCGTCGCGTTAGTGAACGAGATCATAACGTTGTGAGTGTACAGCATAGTTGAGTTAGTGAGTCAGAGCGTGAACACGTCTATAGCTGCATTACATATGGTTATGAGTGCATATTCTCGATGCGCTAGTGAGAGTATGAATAATTCCTTAAATACATTACATAACGCTGTAATCGTTTCGTGAGTGAGTGAATGACTATGTCCTTATTTTAATTTAATTTACGAAACGTTCTCGTCGGTTTAGTGAGCAAGATCATGAACACATATTTAAATTCATTTATTACGTTCAGTTAGGGAGCAAAATCACGAACACATATTTAAATACATTTATTACGTTCAGTTAGTGGGCAAGATCACGAATACATATTTAAACACATTTATTACGTTCAGTTAGGGAGCAAGATCACGAACACATATTTAAACACATTTATTACGTTCAGTTAGGGAGCAAGATCATGAACACATATTTAAACACATTTATTACGTTCAGTTAGTGAGCAAGATCACGAACACATATTTAAACACATTTATTACGTTCAGTGAGTGAGAGCATGAACACATATTTAAACACATTTATTACGTTCAGTTAGGGAGCAAGATCACGAACACATATCTAAACACATTTATTACGTTCAGTTAGTGAGTGAGAGCATGAACACATATTTAAACACATTTATTACGTTCAGTTAGAGAGCAAGATCACGAACACATATTTAAACACATTTATTACGTTCAGTTAGTGAGTGAGAGCATGAACACATATTTAAACACATTTATTACGTTCAGTTAGTGAGTGAGAGCATGAACACATATTTAAACACATTTATTACGTTCAGTTAGGGAGCAATATCACAAATACATGTTTAAACACATTTATTACGTTCGGTTAGTGAGTGAGAGCATGAACACATATTTAAATACATTTATTACGTTCATTTAGTGAGCAAGATCAAAAATACATGTTTAAACACATTTATTACGTTCATTTAGTGAGTGAGAGCATGAACACATATTTAAACACATTTATTACGTTCAGTTAGGGAGCAAGATCACGAACACATATCTAAACACATTTATTACGTTCAGTTAGTGAGTGAGAGCATGAACACATATTTAGATACATTTATTACGTTCAGTTAGGGAGCAAGATCAAAAATACATGTTTAAACACATTTATTACGTTCATTTAGTGAGTGAGAGCATGAACACATATTTAAACACATTTATTACGTTCAGTTAGTGAGTGAGAGCATGAACACATATTTAAATACATTTTTTACGTTCAGTTAGTGAGTGAGAGCATGAACACATATTTAAACACATTTATTACGTTCAGTTAGGGAGCAAGATCACAAATACATGTTTAAACACATTTATTACGTTCAGTTAGTGAGTGAGAGCATGAACACATATTTAAATACATTTATTACGTTCATTTAGTGAGCAAGATCAAAAATACATGTTTAAACACATTTATTACGTTCATTTAGTGAGTGAGAGCATGAACACATATTTAAACACATTTATTACGTTCAGTTAGTGAGTGAGAGCATGAACACATATTTAAATACATTTTTTACGTTCAGTTAGTGAGTGAGAGCATGAACACATATTTAAACACATTTATTACGTTCAGTTAGTGAGTGAGAGCATGAACACATATTTAAATACATTTATTACGTTCAGTTAGAGAGCAAGATCACGAACACATATTTAAACACATTTATTACGTTCAGTTAGTGAGTGAGAGCATGAAAACACATTTTAATACATTTATTACGTTCAGTTAGTGAGCAAGAACATGAACACATATTTAAACACATTTATTACGTTCAGTTAGTGAGTGAGAGCATGAACACATATTTAAATACATTTATTACGTTCATTTAGTGAGCAAGAACATGAACACATATTTAAACACATTTATTACGTTCAGTTAGTGAGTGAGAGCATGAACACACATTATAATACATTTATTACGTTCAGTTAGTGAGCAAGAACATGAACACATATTTAAACACATTTATTACGTTCAGTTAGTGAGTGAGAGCATGAACACATATTTAAATACATTTATTACGTTCATTTAGTGAGCAAGAGCATGAACACTTCTAAAGCTGCATTAGATACCGTTATGAGTGCAAATCCTCGATGTGTGAGTGAGGGACATCATGTGGGTTTTGTCGTCGAGCATATGTTAAGGAAATTGTGTGTCTTAAAGAAGTCGGTATGAAATAGTAAAAGTAAGCACTGATACAAATAATTAGTAAGTAAGTGAAGTTTCTGAATGCTGCGGTACATCAGTAGGTGTTGCAGGTAATGATGCAGGGTAGTGTCTGCGTCGAATTACTGACCATACGTCCCCTACATGCTCGCTTCATTTCTATATCTTGAGATCAGACCTTTAGCAATATTAACTGAATCGTCGACATTGGAACAAAAAATAACAAAACCAAGAAAACACACACACTAACAGGTACTATAACGCGATGACCAGCAATTGTCTACAAGGATGACACAGCAGCATCGACAACAGCGTCTGACAGCAGGACGACGTCGTGACCCCCGTGACGACATCACAACGTGAACCCTTGATGACTTGAGCCCGGACATAGAGGAGTACAGCGGGGTCCCCTGACAACGTGGGGCTCAGTGAGGCTAGGTCACGTGACCTGATGACGGCCACGATACAAAGCCAGTAGTGGTGTTGAGATGATATAACTCCTGTTTCGGTGCCACCGAATGTCTGTTAGATTCCTGTTATCATGAAGAGGAGGAAAGTGGTGTGTACTCTCGTGTGTATGGCCCTGTTAGGAGTACTGCAAGGTGAGTTTCTTGTACTCCGTGTAAATCTACATTCAATAATCCCGATAATCCAATTCGTGGATTCATGGTGTTACTGTTTAATTAAATTTCATGTATGCACATGTAAACTCAATGTATACGATATGTTTACCAAGATAGTTATTTTGTCTCAGATTCTATCAAGTCTAAAATGCAAGTATTTCCACCAAGGAACCGCCTTCCGAAGGTTGACGTACTTGAAGGGCTTTATATAGTTGGGTTGTCTTTTATCATTTTGTCGTTACCATGATAAATTACCTTAAAGACATTAGAGTATTTGGTTGCATTTACATCGCATTAAAATCAATATCTAGGTCATAAAATAATCTACGTTAATCCAGATGGTTTACGTTCCTATTGACAACGTCCGCATTAACAAATATCCAGTTTAACGAGTAACGTCATTCCCATACTAGTTGAAACATTCTGTTCCGATTAAAGGGTAATGTGGTATCTTTTCGTCCGGATTAACGAGGTTAATGTGGTGTTGCGTTGGAGG
The DNA here is from genome assembly GCF_003918875.1 of Haliotis rubra. Lineage (NCBI taxonomy): Eukaryota > Metazoa > Mollusca > Gastropoda > Lepetellida > Haliotidae > Haliotis > Haliotis rubra. The sequence goes on along the minus strand of NW_025767205.1, from coordinate 652,553 downwards.
AGCTAACACAGTATTCAGCAGCAGCATCTCCTCACGGATCAGGGAGTTGGGCA